>NW_026971561.1:0-18425 GCF_963678635.1 Symsagittifera roscoffensis | reverse complement strand
GGGAGGGGAGCAAAGGGGCAAATGTTAGGGGTAAGAGAGCTTAACGGAGTCTTTTTGCAATTTGAGTTTCGGTTTAGAAATGGATTAGGCCGTACACTCGCTTTGCAAAACTTCCGCATAACTCACTTGATAATTGCAGAAACTTTTGTAAAATTTTGCACGACGCGCGAAACAAAAACAAACTGGAAAAAATCCATTTTATTGTGATTTGCTTTTTTTTATAAAATCCATTATAATGGATTCCAAATGACTTAAATTGCACTTTGTTGTGGCGAGAAGAATTGGATTTAAAACCATTTTTAGTCCAGTTTTTTTGTCTGAACGTAACATGGGAATCGATTATATTTACAACATTTTGTGTCACGAGAATCCATTATGAGCGTTTTGTTTTCACTTTTCCTCATTACGAGGCCAAACTGTGCACTGGATAGGCGCACAAATTTGTGTCTGTATGTTCCTGGATTTCATCGACAAATTTTGAAACATGTTCCAAAAAGTGAGTAGATTCCACTTAAAAAAGTTTCGTGGATTCCGCGTAAAAAAAGCTGTAACGTTAAATTTGTCGGTCTATTTGTTTTGCTGCGGATTCCGCAACAAGCAAATATAGCTTATTGTTCTGAATTCAGCAACTGTAAGCGGATTCGGCAAAATGTAAGTAGAATCCGCGAATTGTAAGTGGAATCCGCAACTATAAGTGGAATCCGCAAACAAAATGCGTATTCCCTTCTCAGTTGCTGATTCCGCAACAGCTCAATTTAAATATACACATGTCTAGTCATTTGTTTGTGTACTCAACAAACTGTACTGGATTCCGCAAATACAGTTGCGGATTCCGCAAAGTTGCTTTTTGTGGATCGATTTTGAGCAAAACAAAAATTTAACTATTTGTTTGTGGAATCCAAAAAAGCAAAGAAGATCAAAGAAAAGTAGCAATGTTGCGGATTCCTCAACAAAATCTCAATTTGGCCTGTTGGTGAATCCGTTTACAATGCACAAAACACACAGTTTATCCTCATAAAATTAAATGCGTTTCCCTGAATTATTTACACAAATGACATACTGAAAGCATCAAACTTTCAAATTTTGGCAAATATTAGACGTTGACATAACCAGTTGGGAAGTCCTGAGCATGGTCGTACTCCGGCTTTACTCACCCTACTGAATTATGCTTGAACAAACCAAGCAACATCTTTAGATATCTTCCAATGTAATAGAAAAGCTTCTGCAAAAAAATTAACAAATTATATTAAAGTCTAGCATAATTGGAAACAGTAGTTTAAATTGTGTATGAAAATTTCCCGAGAGAATGAAAATTTCCCGAGAGACAACACGTCATGGCCTAAAGATGACCCAACTTAACACACTGTGGACGTTTTTGTTGCGTCGAAACCACCAAACGACTTTCACATATAGAAAAAAGACGCAGTACATTGACCTTGAAACGGCAGAATGTGAATCAATGTCACTATTCAACCAAAAATGAACTACCCTACCCGGGTTGACCTCCATACACCGAAAATGCTTATCATACAATTTCATACAGCAAACATCATTATCATACAAAATCCATACATCAAGTGTATGGAGAAAATGCTTGCCATCCAATTTTTATACATGTTCAAAAAAGAATAGAAAAAAAATTAAACCATTTCTACGACTTTTTGAGAACAGTTGAAAAGACTGGTGACAAAAAAAAACCGCTTTAATTTTTTTTTCAAAAAAAAATGTTTACCATACAATTTCCATATGTGGAAATTGTATGACTGACATTTTTTGATGGCAACACAAAGATTTTGAAAAGTTGCTTCAATTTGTTTTTCAAGCGCAAATCAAATTTGGTACGCAAATCGAATTTTGTACGGAAACAAGCATTTTCCGAAAAAAAACTTATTTTTTTTTGTGTGCATAACGTAGTCCTGGATACGATAACATTCGCTTCTTTTTCTTTTCCCTTATTTTATTTTCAAATAGGCTGAAAGTTTCTGTATGGCGTGTTTCTGTATGCCTTGATCAATGTATGATTATTCGAAAATTCAAAAGTTTAAAATAATCATCATTGAAAAGTTTGGCCAAAATTGAAAATTTGTTACTTTTCTTATATCATTTGTGAAAGACAGCTGGAAGACAATTCAGGTCGTTTTTTACGCATTGTAAATGTAAGAACGTCCAACCTCTTGTACTTTGAATAGCCAAGGTATTTGTAACTTGAGTTCGGTTGCAAACACAACCCAAAGTTTTTCAGAAACTAAATTTAGAAACACAAAATAATTTTTTGGTTTATTGAGAGAACACCAATCATACAATTTCAATTTATGGGAAACTGTTTTTTATAGAGATTTCATACAGTTTTCTGTACGGATGGAATATTATAAAAATAAATTTCCCATTTATGAGAATTGTGTGTTAAGCATTTTTGGTCAACCCGGATACTCTGGAAGTTTGAACTGTCTGTTTTCAAAGGAACCTTGTGTAAGCCCTTTTTTTTGACCGTAACTGACCGAGAGAAATTTTTCACATTGAAAAACTACTGCACTTCGATAGGAAACAAATTAAAAGACTAAAGAAAGATACAACAAAAATAAGCCCCTCTTTGAACTTAAATTGATGAAAAAACACATCGTTTGATTTAAATACAAATTATTTTTTTAAGATTTTTTAGTATTTCCAAGGGTGCTACTGGCTCAGTACTAGTAATTCGTTCATCTTTTTACTTCTGTATTTAGCATTGCTTATAGTGTTGCTTCTGTTTATACCATCAGAGTCGACCAAAAATGCTTATCAAAAATTATAATCTATAAAAAAGACTTATCAAACATTTCGTACAATTCCATAGATACGGAAACTGAAAATAAATTTAAAAAGAACACTAAGATGAGCATTTTTTCATATATCGAAATTGTAGGTCAAGCATTTTTTCATACGCCAAAAATTTCTTTTCTCGGAATTTTTGGGATGTGTTTGTAACCGAACACAATTAAAATCATGGTTTATTCAAAACTAGAGTCACCAATAGGTTCTTAGTCTGGCAATTACAATGCATTGGAAACGAACTGAATACTTTACAGAAATACTTCAATTCGTTTCCATTGCATCCCTGAATCATTTACACAAATGATTTACTGAAAGCAGCAAACTTTCAATATTTTAAAAACAATAAAAATTACATGATTTTACAACGCATTGAAAACGACCTGCATTAGAAACCACAATTTTAACGAATGATATCTTGAAAAAAAAATCAAACTTTTCAAATTTGGCACAAATTTTTAGAGATGAACATTCATAACATGCATTACATGCCATAGAAAAGAAATAAGGATTTTCAGCCTGTTTGAAAAAATTGTCGAATACAAATGATACATTGAAAACATCAAACTTTTAATTTTTGCAAACAATTTCAGATATCATGATTTTCATAATTTGTTTTTTTTTCAATTATCAGACTTTGACCAAGGAATGCATAACATGCCATACAAAAGAATTAGGAGTTTTTAGCCTGTTTGAAAAATTTCGTGCACAAAGGATTTACTGAAAGCATCACATTTTGAATTTTGGCAAAAAGAGAAAAGCTTCAGAGATGATTTTGCATAATATGAGCAACATGCCATACAAGAAATAAGGGTTTTCAGCTTGTTTGAAAAAAAAAATTCGTACATAAATGATATACTGAAAGCAAGAAACTTTTAAATTTCGGCAAAAAAATTCAGAGATGATAATGCATAACTTGCCACACAAAAGAATTAGGAGTTTTTAGCCAATTTGAAAAAAATTTCGTTAACAAATAATCTACTGAAAGAAGCAAACTTTCAAATTTTGGCAAATAATTGCAGAGATTATGATAAATAACATGCATAACATGTAATACAAAAAATCGAGGAGTTTTTAATTTGTTTTTAAAATTTTGTACACAAATGATGTACTAGAAAAAAAATTAAAATTTTATGCATTTACAATGCATTGGAAACGACCTGCATTGGAAACGACCTGAATCATTCACACAAATGATATAATGAAAGCAACAAACTTTAAATTTTTGGCAAACATTTTTAGAGAAGATTATGCATAACGAGCCATACAAAAGAATTAGCAGTTTTTTGCGTGTACAAATTTGTACACAAATGATGTACTAAAAAAATTAATTTTTTATGCATTTACAATTTACAATGCATTGGAAACGACCTGCCTTGGAAACGACCTGAATCATTCACACAAATGATATACTGAAAGCAACAAACTTTAAATTTTTGGCAAACATTTTTAGAGAAGATTATGCATAACGAGCCATACAAAAGAATTAGGAGTTTTTTGCGTGTTTAAAAAAAGTTCCGTAAAGAAGCGATATCCTGAGAGCACGAAGTTTTTGAATTTTGGCAAAAGTTTAAATTTGCATGCCTTTACAATGCTTTGGGAACAAACTGATTTGGATTGGAAACGACCTGATTCATTTCTCAAAGGATATACTGAAAGCATCAAAATTTAAATTTGGCAGAAATTCAAGTTCGCATGAACTTACAAAGCATTGGAAACGACCTGATTTGGAAACGACCTGAAAAATTCTCACAAATGATTTACTGAAAGCATCAGTTTTTTGAACTTTGGCGAAAAAATAAAAGTTGCATGCATTTAAAATGCAATGGAAACGATCTGATTTGGAAACGACCTGAATAATTTTCACAAATGATATACTGAAAACAACAAACTTTTATTTTGACAGAAATTCAAATTTGCATGAATTTACAAAGCGTTGGAAACGGCCTGATTTGGAAACGACCTGAAATAATCTCACAAAAGATTTACTGAAAGAATCAGTTTTTCAATTTTTGGCAAAAAAATAACAGTTGCATGCATTTAAAATGCAATGGAAACGATCTGATTTGGAAACGACCTGAATAACTTTCACAAATGGTATACTGAAAGCATCAAACATTTGAATTTTGGCGAAAAGTTTAGAGATAATTATGCATAACATGCCTAACATGCCATACAAATGAATAAGGAGATTTCAGAAGGTTTCAGGAGGCGTATGATGTGATATGTAATTTAGAAAGTGACAGGGACAAAGATGGAAACAAATCAAACGACTATTCAGAAAAAAACAGATTGTAACAAAATTTCCACGGGTCATTCCAACGAAAGCTCCGAGTGTCAATAAAAAGTAAAACCTGACTTTCAGTCAAAAAAGAAAAATGACGCCCCAATTGAGACCAACTTGGATATATCACAAAGTTCAACGACTGGCTGGCTTTTGATATTCAGAGTCAAACGAAAAAGTTAAAAGAAACCTGAAGTTTTGAGAACTCTCTGTAACAAGACAAAAAAGTGTTTGCTGATTTTTTACGAGAAAGAATTATTATAAAGTACTGTGAAAAAAATAAAAGCTCTTTGAAAAAATGTGAAGAACAATTTTTTACAGTTTCAGTCTAGAGTTTAGATGAAAAAGAGCAAAAAGTTCAACAGAAACCACAAAAGTCCCTTCACTAAACCACGAAATGTTTTCTATTAGATGTTTTGGCAGAGTGATTTTTTTCGGAAAACGATCAACCGTGAAAAGTTTAACCAATAATTGTAAATTCCTGTTTGATATGTGTAGATAGTTGAAACATAATGATCTTCGAAGGATTTCTTTAAAACTAAGAAATGAGTTTGAGAAAAGTCTTGATGAACAGAAAAATGAAAGTTTTGAAAGCCAAAAACTGTGATAAGGGGTCCAAAATTTGGATTTTACTCAAGAAAAACTGAAAAAAAATTCAAATTTTTTGAACCACGGCAGAAACCTCAAAACATTGTGATCTATAAAATTTCTACCCAAAAACAAAACTTGATAATTTGTCAGAAACAAAAAAAATATTATACACAAATATGTGCATGTTTTTTTGGATTTTTTTAATTGAATTTGATGAGCATTGAGAAATCAAAAAAAAGAAAGCTGGTTTGAAGAAAAAACGCCCAAACATTAACAAAATATTCAGACTAAACAGAATAATTGATATTTTCGAATATCAAAGTAAATTTCAATCTATATAAAGGCGATCTGAGGAACCATTTGAAAAAAAATTTTCAAACTCTTCAGGAGGCATTTTTTTTTACAAAGATTGAGAAAATGCTTGTCTTTGTGAGTTTGAAAACTAATCGGGAAAAAACAAAGATACAAGATGCGGTTGTTGATAAAAAGATAAAAATGACCAAAAAACTAAACAAAAAACTGATATTTTCAAGGATTTCGAGAATCTGTCAAAACAGACAAAAAAATCTTGCAAATTTAGCTGTAAGTCTTCCTGATGAAACGAACAACCAATGAACATGCTTTTTTTCTATCCAATTTCAAACAATTAAACCATGTCTTTAGTTGCATTTAGTTTTTGACACTGATATGGGGAAACAGGGACTAAATAGGGACTAATTATTCTCCCTCAATGCGAATGATACAGTGGTCTAGCCTATTTTGTAAATAGGAACAAAATTCAGGGAAAAGAGAAGATAAAAAGTATTTTTTTTTGAGGATTTATTTGAAAAAATGTTGAAAAAAAAGTTTTTATATTTCAGCCACAGAAAGCTGTTACAGAACATCCTATTTTGCTGCTGAGAAAAAAAAGATTATTTTTTCACTAATGTTTAGTAAGGCTAAATTTGGAATTCACTTTTTGTTCACTTCCTTCAAATCTGTGAATTCGCGTCATTGTGAAGTCTCTCAGAAAATTCGCGTCATTGCTACTTTTTTGAAACACACGCGATTCCAATTTGCACAAAACTTTTCAGCAATAATTAAATGGAACAGCATTAAACATGTTGGATACCTTTGATTAAGTAGGTAAATGAAAAAAAAAGTGAAAAAAAACGGTTTTAAGACTTTTGAAATTTGATAAATCAAAGGTACAACAATTGACAATTTTCGAAAGAACAAACAAACAATTCAAAAAGTTGATCATTGAGTCACTGAAGAAGGAATACCCTGTTTGCTATAGTAGAAACCTAAACTCGCGAAACAACATCAGACCGATATCCCGCAACCACCCGACTACACTTGTTTTGAGTGCAATGCAAACATGAATTATTCACTCTTATAATTCAGATTTTTTTCCCTTATTTGTAGAAAAAATTTCTTCACAGTCTTGATGTCTAACTACAGAATTTTTAGTATCTGCAAGTAGATGACAAAGAGTTTAAACCTTGGCCACTATAACCACCGCGTAAAAAGTCAGGTCTAAGTGTTTAAGAGTATGGGAATCTAAGCATTTTTAATTAAAAAATTAGATGATTCTTCTGATACGTTTTAGTTCGGAGCGAACTTTCAAGACAGACATCAAAAGTCTTAAACCAGGCAATTTGTACCGACTTCACTTTAGACTCAGGGCAGCTCATTTTGAAGGACGAATAGTTATCTCTCTAGAGCCTTAGAAATTCCCGAAGAATACATGAACCACAAAAAATTAATACAAGAGTCTGATCTGTTTACTAATTTTTTTAAACTCATTTCAAGCTGCTTGTCATTAAATTTGTTCTATAGGAATTTTGTTGCACTTGAAGAAGTAAAACGCGTCTACGTGAAGTTTTCAACAAAAAAAAGAATAGTTGAGTGAGGAGCTTTTTTGCTTTACCCAATGAAATGTTTGCTTTAATGTTTGTTTTTTCCCGATTTTCAGTCTCATGGAAATATCAGTCTACATAAACTCAGAATCAAAGAAATCAGATGTAACACCAAAATGACTCTGCTTCATTATTACAATTGCGTCGTCACATACTCTTCCAGATTATTGAAAATGAGGCATACAAAAATTCAACATGTCCGTGTCTTCAGGGCAGAAGGTCCTGGATTCAAAGTGCCGGGCATGGTGAAAAATTGAATGCCTCATTTTTGATAGTCTGGATGAAAATGTGACGAGGCAATTGGAAAAAAAAGAAGCAGAGTTGTTTTGCATGTGTCATCTAGCTACAAATTGTTTTGAACACAACAACGATTAAGAGATGGTATCTTTTCGATCCATATTTGTCCCGTCTGATTTCATCTCAACCCAGAATGCTTCAAAAAAAACCTCATACTGAGGTTTTCTGAAATTTGTTTCACCAAAAATCAATTTAAGTTAATAAACATTTCGATTTCCTTCATATTGATTGACCTATTGACACGACTTTAATTAGGAGTGTGCATTAAACAATCAATGAACTGATTCGTCTGTGAGCTGACAATTTTCTTTAACATTTTATAGGTAGGTTTTAATAATTTATTTAATTTTCGATTTACCGTAGACTGAGGTTTCCTTGACACTAAAATTCAGGAAAACAAAAAAATTGTCGAACTGTTTCGGTTAAAGGTATCTTCACCATTTCATTTTTCTAAGTTTGTAATAACAGAAACGAAAAATGTCTTTTGTTTCAACCTGAAAACTAACATATCACCTTGGTCAACTAATTTTACCATGTTTCTTAAGAAAAATCATTTGAATGCATTTTAATCCAAGTGAATTACAATTCCTCAAAAACAAACACTAAGGAGAAGCCGTTTAAAAGGAGTTTAAAAAAATGGCAGAAAAAAATTCAGATTATTTTATTACATTTTAGTTTTCATGCAGTCTTCAAGAATTTGTAAGATTCTGGAGAGATAAGTAATCGAATATCAAAACGAGCAGCTCTGGGTCTAAAGTGAATTCGGTAGAAAGTGATCGGTTATGGAGTGATATCTGTCGTAAAAGTTCGCTTCAAACTGAATCAGAACGGAAGATTCTTTCAAATTTGTAAGGTAAACATCGCTTGGATTCCTATACTCTTAGACATTTGGACCTTAAAAGGACAAAAAGGATCCCATTCTGGTAAACCCACTGTCAGTTATGAAGTTTCGAAAACTCAATTTGTAAGCGATCAAGTGATGTAAGCCTAAAAAATTGTTTTTTCAAAATCTAAAAATTGTCAACCAGAGGAAACTGCAAAAATGCATGTTTTGTTAGAAACAACATGACAATTAATTTATGTCCAAGGGTCGCTGAAGTCAAAATTTTTTGCAAATGGGGCAACTTCTGCTAAATCAGTTTTTTGCGAGAATTGCATATCTGTTAATGGTGGCTAAGGTTTTAGCTTTTGGTCATCTCATTGCGGTTACTGAAAAGACTGTAGTGAGACATCGAGACTGTGATGCAACGTTTTCTCAAAACTTGTGGAAAAAATGCTTCTGGAAACTTTTTTTTCGTTGTTTTCTTCTTAATTTTAGTTAAGTAATTTTTGTTCGTCCCTTTTTGCGGTTGTTCAGGGAAATTTCAAAAAATTCTACAGCTTACTTATTTCTACATTGAAAATTAGTCTGAAGTTTGCGATTTTGAATTTTTATTTTTTGCTAGTTATACTAAAGTTTTTGTTAAGGATTTAGCGTTTTTTCTTCATATCAGCTTTCATTTTATTGATTCCTCAAAGCTCATGAGATCTAATTGAAAATTTTTTAGATGAAATTTTTATTGTTTTTCTGTTTCTGACACATGAACAGTTTTTTTTAGGCAAAGACTTTGAGGTCAAAATTTTTAAAAAGGCGTTGTTGGTGCTCACCATTTTGATTGAAGTATCGTTTTTTTTTGGTTTAGTAATCTCCAATTTTTTTTACATTCATTCAAAATTTTTGGCTACCAAATTGAATCACATGTTTTATATTTTGTTTATGAAGTTACTTTTCAGACTCGTTTCCTATTTTTAAAGAAATCTTCAAAACATCAATATGTTTACAAAAATCTACAAACATAAAACTAGAAAAAAACTTAAATTGCCCAAAATGCAAGGTTTTAAGTAAATGATGGAAAAGTTATGAATTATTAGAAAAAAAAACTGTCTTAAAACTTTCGAAAATTGATAGCTCTTTTATAGTTTTTAAAAACATTAACAAACCATCAAATGGTTGATCGTTGAGCCAATGAAGAAGGAATGTCGTGTCCGCTAGTGGGGAAATTAAAAATTAATTTGAAGTTCACAAATCGAAATTCAAGAATTAACATCAGACCGATACCCTGCAACATTTTTGCTACGTCTGTAATGAAGGCAATGCAAACACTAAATATTCACTCTTAAAAAAAACGTTTTTTTTTACCGGTTTTGTAGAAATTGTTGATAATTCGAAGGTACAACAATAAATTATTTTCGAAAGAGCTAACAAACAATTCAAACAGTTGATCCCTCAGTCACTGAAGAAAAAATTCCCTGTCTGCTATAGGAGAAACTTAATTTCAGGAAACAACATCAGACCGATATCCCGCAACCACCCGACTACATTTGTTTTGAGTACAATGCAAACATAAAATTTTCGCTCTAATAATTCAGATCCTTTTTATTCCGTATTTGTAGAAAGTGTTGGTGCACAGTCGCGATGTCTCAATGCAGTCTTTTTAGTATCTGCAGGCAAACGACAAAGAGTTAGTGCCTTAGCCACCTAAAACTTCAATGAGACATCCAAATATGCAATTCCCCAATAAAAAATATCAGCAGAACTTGCCCATTTGCAAAAAGAAACTTGACTTCAGCGACCTTTGGCCATAAAGTAAACATCGTGATGTTTTCTTTTTTTTTGAATTTGGGAGATAATAAAAGTAATAAAAGTTGTTCAACTCTGAGATTTCCCTCATTGATTTTTTTTCTATTTTTCGGGTTTTTTTTCTGATCTCTTTTCTTAGGTTTTTTTTAGATTTAAGAATAGTGTTCAGGCTTACATCATTTGATCGCTTTTAAATTGAATTTCTGAAATGCTTTATCTGTAAAGGGTTTTAAGAATGGGAACTTCTTTCTCGTTTCAAGGTCTAAGTGTCTAAGAGTATGGGAGTTCAAGCGATTTTTAACCTAAGTTTTGGCGAGTCTAATGATCTGTTTCAGTTCGGAGCAATTTTTTAAAACAAAAACTACTCCAAAACCGATCTTTATTTAGACTTCATTTTAGACCCAGAGCTGCTCATTTTGAAGATCGATTATTTATCTCTCAAGAATATTAAAAACTCTTGAAGTTTGCATGAACCACTAAAACATAAAAAAAAGTGAACTCTGTCTGCTAATTTTTCAACTTCCTTCCAAGTTGCTTGTCATTAGAGTTTGTTCTCAAGGAATTGTATTTCATTTGAAAAAAAAATGGGTTCAAATGAACTTTTCAAAAAACACAAAAAAATAACCTCTGACCTAAATTTTATGTTAGTTTTCACACTGAAACTGATGACATTTTTCCTTTTCTTTTTTACAAAGTTGGAAAATGAACTGTTGAAGATACGTTTAAGAAAATAGTTGAGCATTTTTGTTCAGTTTCCCGATTTTTGGCGTCAAGGAAGTCCCAGTTTACTCAAAAGTCAAAAAATTGATTAAAACCTACTGCCTTAATTGTTGATTGCTCAGCTTTCAGATAAATAAATTGTTTGATTAATCATTGCAAACTCTTGATGACAATCATGTCATTAGGTCAGTCGATGAAACACCAGCTGATGAACTTTTTTCTAGGGCATTGCAAATGGAGTTGAATGAGATGTGACACTAGAAAGGCTCTGCTTCAATATTACATTTACCTCGTCATATTTTAATCCAGATTATTGAAAGTAAGGTATGCAAAAATTCTCCATGCCAGTGTCTCCAGGGCCGAAGGCCCTGGAATTAATGTGTCGGGTATGGTGAACATTTGTCTACCTCATTTTTACAGTATATGACGGGGCATTTGGAAAAAAAAAGAAGCAGAGCCGTTCTGCATGTTTCATCTAGCTACACATTTTTACAAATTTTAACAAAGGTTAAAAGATGGAATCATTTCGATCCACCTTTATTTGGTGTCTCATCTGGTTACATCTCCAGTTAGAATTCTTTAGAAAAAGCTCATTTGTTGGTTTTTCGACAAATGTTTCTTCCAAAAACTATTATGATAATTAACTTTTCGATGTCTTTCCACACGTCGATTGACCTAGTGACCTTGTCATCAGGAGTGTGCATTGAACAATCAAACAATTGATTCATCTGTGGGCTGACAAATTTTGTCAACAATCGATGCAGTAGGTTTTAAACAATTTTTGAACTTGAGTTTATCATACACTGAGGTTTCTTCGAAACAAAAAATCGGGAAAACTTAAAAAAAAAAGCTGAACAGTTTCGAGTAAGCGTGTTTCTGCCAAAAATTAACAAACTTACAAACATCCTCAGTCAACTATTTTTTTACCTTGTTGTTTTTAAAGGTCACACGGACGCATTTTATTTCAAGTTAAATATTGTTTCTTAAAAACAAACTCTAATGACAAGCAAATTGAAAAGAGTTTTTAAAATTACTTGACAAAGTTCAGATTCTTTTATTACAATTTAGTGTTTCATGCAGTCTTCAGGATATTGTAAGGTAAAGGAAAGATAATAAATCGACCTTCAAAAATAGCGGCTCTGGCTCTAAAGTGAAATTGGTACAAAGTGATCTGTTGTTGACTGATGCCTGTCTTCAAGTTCACTCCAAACTGAAACATACCAGAAGGTTGATCAAATTGGTAAGTTAAGCATCGCGTGGATTCCCATACTCTTAGACACTTAGACTTTGAAAGCACAAAAAAAGTCGTATTCAGATTTTTTTATTACGGTTTAGTGGTGCATCAAGTCTTCAGGAGTTTGTAAGTTACTGGAAAGATAATAAATCGATCTTCAAAATAAGCAGCTCTGGGTCTAAATTGAAGTCGGTACAACGTGGTCGGATTTGGAGTGATCTTTGTCTTAAAAGTTTGCTCCGAATTGAAAAACATGAGTAGATTCACCAAAACTGTAAATTAAACATTGCTTGGACTCCCATACTCTCAAAATTAAACCCTAAAACGATCAAAAATTCCTTTTCTAAAAATCTCTGTGAGATATGTCAGTTCAGAAATTAAATCAGTAAGCGATCAAATGAAGTAGGCCTGTAAACTATTCTTAAATTTAAAAAAGAATTTAAGAAAAGAAATGCAAAACATCCCGAAACCTGAAAAAGTTAACCAGGGGAAACTCCAAAATTCAACAATTTTTAAAATCGTGAAACCTCGAAAAAAAAATTCAAAAAAAACACCCATGACTTTTTTTCATGGCCAAAAATTGCTGAAGTCAAACTTTTTTTGGCAAATGAAGCAAGTTTTGCTGATACATTTTTTTCAAGAATTGCATATCTGGATGTCTCAATGAAGTTTTAGGTGGCTAATGTTCAAACCCTTTGCATCTGCTTGCAGATACTAAAAGACTGTAGTGAGACATCAAAACTTTGTAGCAAAATTTTCTGCAAACCGGGCAAAAAGAACCGTTTTCCAAGAGTGATTGTTTCGTGTTTGCATTGCACTCATTACAAACGCAGCGAGAATGTTGCGGGATATCGGTCTGACGTTAATTCTTCAATTTCGATTTGCGAACTTCAAAAAAAATTTTAATTTCCCCTCTAGCAGATGGGACATTTCTTCTTCACTGGCTCAACGATCAACCATTTGATTGTTCGTTAATTTTTCCGAAAAACTATATAAGAGCTATCAGTTTTTGAAAGTTTTGAAACATTTTTTTTCTAACAATTCGAATTTTTGTTCCAGCAATTACTTAAAACCTTGAAACTTTTAAGCGATTAAGATAAATCGCTAGTTTTATTGATGAAGACCTTTGTATATTTTATGATGTTTTGAAGATTTCTTTAAAAATAGGAAACGATACTAAAAAGTGTCTTGATAAACAAAAAAAGTGAAAAATTTGATTCAATTCTCAACCCAGAATTTGATGTTAGGTCAAAAATTTAGCTTTTACTCAACAAAAAACTGAAAATTCAATCAAAATAGTTATCACTAAATCTGTAATATAACAGTTTTTTGACAAATACTTTATAGAAATACAACCCGGGCCTGAATGAGCGGACAAAAATGATATGCAAAAAAAATGAAACTTAACGAAAGTTAGTGGGAAATTTAATTAGCAGGAAAATATGAATTTTCCGTAACAGTTTTCTGTGGCTTGAATTTAGATTTTTTTTGTAATTTTTACAAATTTTTCCTCGGGTGGGAAATTTTTTCTTCTTTTTCCCCAAACTTCCTTCCTAGTTATAAAATAGGTGCAACCACTGTATCATTTGCGTAGAGGGAGATTAGGCAATTCCGTATTTCATCTGTCAAAAACACAATTCACTTGTACAAGCGCTCCTAAATGACTAATTTTAGATAAAGAAGTGCAATATTCTTTGGTTGTTCAAATAGCATTACAGCAAAATTTTTTAGCTTCATTCACTATTTCAAAAAAACCGATTCGCGAAATTTTCAATTTCATCAAGTTTTTGTTTATTTGTCTGTTTTCATAGCTTTTTTTTTTTTGTGCATATCAACAATTTTATCTTGTATTTTTGTTTTTTCCTTCTTAGTTTTCAAATTCACAGAAACAAGCTTTTCCTCAAACCTGGAAAAAATGATTCTGAACTCTTTTTTCTATTGATTGTTTATTTTTGTTTTCTTTATTTGTTTTGTTGAGCATTTTTTTTGTTGTTGTTCAAGTAACTTTTCATAAAAAATACCACAGTTCGTTTATAGCTAGGTTGAAAAATAGTCTACAGTTTGCAGTTTTGAGTTTTTGAATGTTCAAGGTTTAATGTTTTTCCCTCAAATCGGCTTTCTTTTTATTGATTCCTCAATGCTCATCAGCTTTGATCAAATTTTTTAAAAAATAAAAATCAATTTATTTTTCTACCTATTGTTTTTTCTGTTTTTGGCATATAAATTAACTTTCTTTCTGAGTGAAATTTTTCTAGTTCAATTTTTTTTCATTTTGAGGTTTCTTTTGTTGTTCAAAATTTTGATCATTTTTTCCAGTTTTTTCTCCAGTTTTTTTTTCAATTCTTTCATTTTTAATTGTTTAACAGGACACTTTTTAATCACAATTCCTAGTTTTCAAGATATCCTCAAAAAACCAATTTGTTTACAAATATTCACAAATACACAAATTGCAACTCTTAAAATTGTTTAAAAAATTAAGGGTTGATAAAGTTTTGGAAAAAAATGCTGCTTTCATACATCTATCAGAAAAATTTCAGAAAACCAAATTTTTTTGGACTCTTTTGAGATTGATTTTTTCTATACTCTATACTGAAAACGTAAAAAATTTGTTGTTTTGGATTTTTTCTAATTAAGAGTTTATTTTTCCGCAGTACTTGCCTTTTATTAATTTGCCAAAACAAAAAGCAGCAAACATTTCTTAGTCTAGTTACGAAGAAATCTGAAAAGTTTAGGTTCTTTTTCATTTTCTTCGTTTGATTGTGTATATCAAGTTTTCCCTGTTCGTTGAAAAAAGTGATCTATCTACGTTGACCTCATTTGGGACGTAATTTTTGTTTTTAGTCTGAAAATGTAGTTTTATCTGTTTATTGGTACTCGGAGAAGTGAAGGAACCCGGGCACATTGCGTTGCGAGATCGATTTTTCTGAATAGTTGTTGGATTCGTTCCATCAAAATTTTAGCCTGCCTGTGGGATAAGACTTATTTATGATTTTTTTGTTTGCCTCAGGGAGCAGACTCTTTATAAACATAGCTAACCTGAGCAGGTACACAACTTTCAATCAACCACGAAAGCTGTTCATGCGTGCGAAAACAATGACAGAACTTTAATTGAGCAACCCAGTTTAATCTTGTAGAGTCAACAAAATTTTGATTTTGTAGGTATTAACATTATATTTATTGTCCTTGAATTGATTAAATAAATTGAGCAGTTGTCTTGAAACCTGTAAAATTGTTTTTGGAATATCCATTTGCTATCACTTCGTCATTTTAGTGTTCCGATTTTGGATACGAAAGTAACGGAATATTTGTGCTCGGGGTGGGTTTTTTTCTTCAGACAAATTTCGTTTTTTTTTAACTAGCTAATTTTGACGGAATTTTTAAACATAAACCAAACAGTATTGTTGTCCTAAGCTCAAAATTGAAAAGATATCTCACCTGTGATCCTTTTTCGCAAAGTAACGGGGGTTTAAAGATTGCCATTTTGGCCAATTTGGGACGAATATCGCGGGATACACCTCGCGCTATTAACGCGTAAACGGAGATTTAATCTGTCTTGGAAATCGTTCGAAATTGGTTGAAAGAAGCATTTTTGCTATTATTGATTTGTTACAAGGAGCGGAATTGATCCTTTTGTACTTTATTTGGCGTGTGGGGGGATGATATCATTTAAAAAAAAATCATATTTCGAGTTTTTTTTTTCAATTTATTTTTATTCATTTAATTTTGTAAGGTTAATACTGCTCCATAAACCTTAAAAGGCAGTCAGAACATTCAGGGCTTTGCCCTGATACGAGTAGTCTTGCTATTCATTTATAATCCAAAGAACTACATTGGAACAGATATGGGCTCTTTTTCCTTTTCCCCCCACCTCACTCAAACATGTACTTTATGGTCTAACGAGTGGTTTTACAAGGTTAATTATGGAGACCACATATGCTTGTTATGGCCTAATTTGTCTGCATGTCAATTTTCACGACAATCGGACAAAGTGAACGGAAACTTCAGATATGAAAATTTGCAGGTGGGGGGGGGGAAAGGAAAAAGAGCCCAGATATGCACTTGGATCGATATAAAGTCCCGCTAATTTTGAGCTTAAATTAATTGAAACAGTTTTAGAATCTACAATTCAAAAACAGATTGGTTTTTACATTGATTTAATTCGAGTCATCCAGTAAAAACCAAATTTAAATAGATTTGGATGGATTTGATAGCTATCTTTTGATGATTTTTATCTTTGACCGAAAATTTGAGCAAAAATTTGTACTCGAGAAAAGTCAGTGAAGCAATGATTTTGAATCAACTCCAGAAAAGTTGTTCACCGCGAACTAAAAATCTCAGAAGACCCTTCGCAGATTCTGCCATCGGTTAAAAATTTCAATGAATTTTTAATTAACACAGAGTTTGTAGCAAATTTTTACGATGCACAAAAATCACTTAGTCTTTTATCTTCTTTTCATATCAAGTTTCAGCACAAATTGATTTTGAAAAGCGTACTAAAGTATAAGCGTACAAAAAACGTAGCAAAGTATAAGCGTAGCAATTCTAATCGATATGAATCAATTGATAACGTTTTGAAATTATATCAGTTCAAATCGATAAAAAAAATCGATACAAATGAGTTTTTTCCGGTTTCGAAACGAAATCAATTTCAATTAGTTTAAATTTAATCAAGATATATTTTTG
Source organism: Symsagittifera roscoffensis (assembly GCF_963678635.1). NCBI lineage: Eukaryota > Metazoa > Xenacoelomorpha > Acoela > Convolutidae > Symsagittifera > Symsagittifera roscoffensis. The sequence goes on along the minus strand of NW_026971561.1, from coordinate 1,287 downwards.
TATGAATTCTTTTTTGACTCTAAAATTGATATTGATTCATTTTTGTTAGTCCGGGTATATTAAACTTTGCGTATGAAACTATGTAGAAAATACATGCAAAATTTCAGATAGTAATTGATTAAAAATTGATAAAAGTTTCTGTAAAATGAGTACAAAAAAATGGTAGTGAAACCACAATTTAAGACAATTGATTGAAGTCAATTATTTTGATAGACTTTGATATTACGTCAAATCAATTCAAAACCTATTTGAATGGAGGTTTTTAAGGCTTTTCTTGATTATCCTTATAAAATCGACAGCAAAGTGTTTCTTGTAGACATAACGCGTGAATCATAAAATGAAACTAGATCATCTTACTGGAAGTTAAAATACTGTACAATAAATTTGATAATTGTTTTTTGATTTTAGCCTCGTCATGTTCTCTTTTTGATATATTTTTGGACTGGAAGTATTTCAGCTAGTTGACTTGGATGGGTGACAGGGTCACTGGCTTCTGGGAGATCCAACAGCCAGTGAATCGATCTGTCTCTCCCTCTCCTATTCTGGTCTCAATCTGAACAGAAAACTAGGGTCATAAGTGTGCATTTTCCAAAATTTGACATTGATTGAAACAACCAGAATTATGTTTGTTTTGATTTGATTTATTCTAATAATGATAGGATTTTACTATATGGTTCTCCTACAGCGGCGGATCTAGGATTTTCTCGAGGGGTAGGGGGGATTTTCAAAAAATTATAGAAATTTTCGTCGACCTTTTTTTAGGTATATCAAAGTGATTTTTGGAGATCTCCCAAAGCACTAAAAAGACCCTGTTTTAGTCGAACTTTCTGCGCCCCCGGAAAAAAATTGAAAAAGAGGCTAAAAAGGCGTTTTTAGGGACTTTTCGGAAAATGTTAACCAAAAATTTGCTTTTTTTGGCGCGAACTCTCCGTCAAAATTATTATACATTGGCGCCGAAGGCGCTTTCAGAACATTTTTAGGGTCCGCTACCAAACGTGGATATCTCAAAATAGAACAAAGGTGGGACCAAACGGTGTCCAAGGAAACGGTGTCTAGGCATATTCCGTTCTCATCCTTTCCCCACATTCTAGACTGTATTTTTGTAGAGCAAAGACCTTTTTTACAATTCAAGGCCGTTTTTATTGCGCCTAGATTTTTCACCTAACAGCACTACTGCAGGCAAAATTGGCCAGGCTGTGGTGGATCTCATGTTAGAGTTCAATTGAGAGCTCGTTTCTACTCACTATGTTTTCTATGTGTACACATTGCAATTAGCAGCTGATTTTT